>NC_050469.1:31087739-31124321 GCF_013373865.1 Monomorium pharaonis
TGAAGCGTTTCCGTTTTCATACGCGTATCTGTATATAGGAAGCATACGCGGTTTAGTTCCCTCTATTAACCAACAACCAAAAGGTCTAATTGTTTGTCAGTTTTGCGAGGAACGAAAATAAAAGACGGAGTATGGGAAGTAAAGAGCGGAAATGTTTATCTAAATGAAAACAAGAGAAATTTTTCACTTGCAATCGAGTTTCTCGCCCTTAAAAAATTATAATATTTAGTCGGAGCGCAAACTAAACAACTAAACTTTCTAATCTGTGTCCGGGCAATTAGTTTTATGGCTGCACATCTGCCCGCGCGGAAATTGAATATTTTTTCTCTCGAAATCTCTCACGAGCGTCTGCGACTCGGGAAATTCTATCACTCGCGATCTATTTAATCGGAAAAGACATGCCACTACGTGCGGGGCATGTATTATGAAAATTTCAATTTCGTCGAAATCTTTGCCGAATAAGTTTCTCTGTCCATAATCGTAATTACGACTGTCACGTTACTTATATCGCGGCTGTGCGGACATCACCGGTTCGCCGGTTGAATTTCGCATAGGTATAATTCGGCTGGCGCTCTCGGGAGAGTCGGCGCGCGCAGAGCGAGAGAAATATTTGTCAGACTAAAGAGGTAACCGGGGTGAGAGGGGAGGTGGTGGCTTCATCTCCTCTCCCTTTCTTTCACCGTCCGACCGATCTCTCTTTCCCTTTGCCGTCGCACTTCCCAGCTCGTTTATGCTTACGCGCATCGTCCGGCGAGCACCACACGTCGACTCGCGACGTAGCCTGAATTATTGAACGACGTGGGGATCAACCGCGGATCTCCGAACGGGTCTCCGCATCGTGAGCCGCCGTCTCTCTTTCTCTCTCTCTCTCCCTCTCTTTCTCTCGCTCTCTCTCTCTTTCTCTCTCCCTCTCGAGCTTTAAACGGGTGGAATATACCGGCGCGGCGGAATCGAAGAGGTTTTGTGGCCGCGGAATAACGTCACTCGCGCGAACGAGCGGTAATCCGGGACACGCGCGCTTTTTCGGCCACTCCCTGGAGGCGGCCGAGCATCATTAAACCGTAATTACGGCAACCGCCGCAGCGGAGAATCGGCTACTCGAATCGTATAGGCGGGCGCTTGCCTGTGACACGTAAATAAAACGACGTTATGCGCGTTCGGTCAATTAAAAAATTGAGCCTCGGCGATAAGGCTTCCTCGAGGAACGATACCCGAATCGAAGCGGGACATTGCGACAGACTTCTCGCCGCTCGTTGCTAACTCGCAAGTTCCTATAACTTTTCGAATATACAATTGCCGTCGTATACCGATTCGCGGAACGGAAAAGTGGTGAAGTGGTAGTCGCGCGGCCCGCGTCGCCTTCTTCATCAACGTGATTTCTCGCCGACGGCGGTCGTCGTTGAAATCCAAGTGTGCACACGTCTGAGGACCTCCCTCCTCCTCCTTCTCCCCCTCCGCTTCCTCCTCCTCACCCTCCGAGGTACGGTAATAGAGAGAGACATACTCGGGTCGCGCGCAAATTAACCGAGTAATGAAAACACAATGAAATTATAAAACCAATTGCCAGGTTGATTCGCAGCCCGGGAAGGAGGCCATTCAATAATAAAACACGTACTGCCCGCCGCGCCCGTGCTCGCTCGCGCGAGCGCACCAGAGTAGGTTCTTCTTGTGCGGGAAAAGGGGGCGAGGGTGAAGCGAGAAGGGGGAGAGAGAGAGAGAGAGAGAGCGGGATGGTGGACGGACCGGGGAGGGCGGACGGCGCCGTTCGTGTGGGCATCGCCGCGTCCGCCGCGGCCGCGCGTGTACGTACCTGCAAGAGAATTAATTTCTCGAGAGCCTTTATGCTCGCTGACTGACCAAACTACTACGGGGCACTACGCTCCCTCCACGCACGTGGGAAATACATATTGTGTGTGCGCGTCTCGGCGTCCGCTCGCGCGGGCGCCATTAAGGCGAATCTACACGATACACTTTTCAAGGAGTCAATGGAAGTCGTCACAGAGAAAACGGACGGGCGCGTGTGAGGCGCGTGTTTCGGCGGGAAAAAAGTAGAGGAGCCGAGGCTCCCCTCTTACTGGGTCTCGTAGCAGGATTCGATCAAGAAATCTTCAAGAGACTCGTAAAGATTGAAGCTTCGTCAATATTATGGATTTCCATCAATCGCGGTGACATATTGATAGTTGTATCGATTATCCCAAGCTGATTATCCGCAGCGTAGATTCGCCTTTACACGCACTCACACCTCGCGAGGAAACGTTCACGATGGTGCGCTCTGTTGCGAAAATACTGGCGGCGACCAGATATATAGAATGTACGTACCACTACCGACGGCAGATTATTACAACGAGCGAAATTTCAAAATACACTTATGGCAAGTGTGCGCCAGGGGAACCGTATAACACAATGATCAAACACGACCGGCCGTGGAGGGCTGGCTGGCTGGCTGGCTGGCTGGTTGGTCGGCCCTTTACGCTCAACATTGGACAGGCAGGACTCGCGCTTCGTCGGCGCTGCATCGAAATACATTAATATCACGACGTTCGTTAATATTAATTTCTTGTTAGTGCCGCGGCCGGGCGATTTTCAAGAGGAGTTGTGCATTCGCGAGAGAGGAATACGAAATTCGCGGCGAGAGACGCGAGAACGATTGACTCGCCCGCGCGCGCGGGACGTGATTGTTTGAAATGGAAAAATGCAATCTTTTATTTTGTTTGGAGGAAGGCGGGTCGTAACTTTCGCGTAGCTAAATTTCTAATTTAACAAAGGGCCGAATAATTTGATTACAAACCGCGAAAGAGGAGGCTAAATACTTTTCCGGCATTCCGACCGGCTGAACTTCGTCCGCAGTATATTCACTTCGAGAACGATACGACTTGGTGTGACCGGTGTGAAATTATGCAATGACCATTCGCGGGGTAGGCCGTCTACATTCTTTACGCTTTACGATTATTTTTATTCCCGGACAATCCTTTGCCCGCCTCAAAGATCGTTATAGCCGACGATTCTCTCGCGTAAGGGTGCCATGACTCACACAGCACGCACACATGGTATTTTTAGTCGGAGCGGACGTGAACGGGTAAGGTAGAATAGGTGTAGGTAGGTCATGCATGGGGATGAGTCTCGCGCTGCCAATGTCGGAATTTCTCTATGGCGGATTGCATTTTGTTTGCGTGTGCGCTAACGAAAGGGGAAAGAAGATACGTACGAAAGGGCTGGATCGCGAAAAGGTCGGGGGAGAGGGAGAGGAAGATCTTGTTGCGGTCGGACGTGGTCAGAAACGTGGACGCACGGGTGAGCGGGGGAGAAGGGAGGAATATGTTTTCGCGAAATGTAGGTGCGGTTCTCAAGCCGCCCCTTATGAAATTATTTCGATCCTCCGACAAGGGGGAGGGTGTGGGATAGCGAGGTCAAGCGGGGACGACGGCGGGAGACGAGCCATGGGTGAACACGGGTTGGGAAATAGTAGCGCGGCTCTGCAAGAATTATTAGAAAAATAATTATTTTCCCAGTCTCTTAATTAATTTTACAATTGCTCTCCCCTCTTGCTCTTCCTTTATACTTGCTCTTTTCGTCCGCGAATGTCGGCCGTGGAAAAGAAGCGAGAAAGAGAGACAGAGGAGATGGAGGAAGAAAGAGAAACGGAGATAAAGAGAGCACTAGGAGTAAGAGCTCTCTCGGTTGCCTTTGATTGTTTTCATATCTGCATTCATAGACGTTTGAATATTTAAGTAGCTCTCGAGGCAAAACTCTCGAATTTTTATCCAATAACTGTGCAATAATTTTAATATCTTGACGCGCATCGACATTTTTCTCTCTTTACGATTTTTTTTTTTTCTACCTTAGCTTCGTCGGAATTCTCGTAATTCGCACGATACGCCAGGAGATATATTGGAATTAAGCCGCGCCGCATATGAACGTACGCAAGGATACGCACGGCGTGTATCCTTGGAAAATCTCGACTTCCGCTCGAACGGGAGGAAAAAGGGTGCTCCGCGAGACAGCGCATCCTTTTCCTACCTCTCTCTTCACCATCTCCCTCTTCCCCCCTCCCCGCTCGTCCCTCTCGCTTTCTGGATTTTTTGTCGGTCTGGCCACGTCTCAATTATAGAAAGCCTTGCTTCGGCTGCCACGGACGAATTCCAATTAGTCGCCGGGTGGCCCGTGTCGCGGGGACCCCGTATGGGGTTTCCCGGATTCTGTACGAGTTCCTTTCATGGAACGACTCGTTCATTTGCCTTTCGTCCATACCTTCTCTACCTCCTGCTCCTCTTCCATCACCCGCTCGTCCATCTCTCGTCCCTTCCCTCCGTCCCCGCCACCGGCACCGCCGAAAGTCTCTCTATCCCTATTTGCCTCTCTTTTCATCTGACCGAACCCCAAACCTGGAGAGCCTTCTGTCGGGGACCGGACGGCTGGATTAGCAGGGCGTCAAAGCCAGCTACGGAGTTGGCTCAAAGTGGGTGCGAGAACTAAATACACTCTCCCCCTGTCGTCCGGTTCGAAATACATATATAAACCGCGCTCCTTTTCTCACTACTCCGAAGACTACAGCGACGCGGAATAGTTCTGTATCCGCGAATTCTTTCGAAATTGCTTCGAGGGCTGACGCCGGTTTTATATCCCGTACGTTCCACTGCGGCATTAAAGGGTGAGGGGGGAGAACTGTAGGTATTGTTCCGTCTGATATGGCGTTATTAAATTTTTCTTTAAGCGGGAAATGGTCTCGCATAAATGCGATGGACTAATGCACTTGGCTCGCGTATTCAATGAAGGGACTAGGTAGTCATGAATCCTCCGTGAAATGCCTTTATATTAGTTTATTTTTAAAAGTCTTGGTGTGGACAAAAGGATTCCTATGTTGCACATTTAACTTATTAAATTTCAATGAGTTATTTCTATCTATTCGAGAAGTCGAGATTTTCCATTGATTGATAGCGTTATTTTCATAAAATCAATTATTATCGTTGTTTTACGTAAAATTCACTTGTGACCTGTGGCATCGCAATTAATTAATAATTTTCATCGATGTATAATAAAGCATACGTACAAATTTATGATTTACTTGTAAGGACATAGTGATGTTTTGTATAATGATATTACGGGAATTTATGAAAGGACGATAGAAGAAAGATCGTCACGCTAGGCTCTTTCGGCAAGCGGCATCGATTCCGTTTGCTTAGCTGGTATAGCCAAGCAATGCGAACCTTATCTATCGTTTATGGGGGTGATTCAGTCCGGATTCTGCCTTCCCGCGCGCACTCGCCGTAGGGGACGATAGTTCGCGAGCGCTTCACGGGTGGATGAGTCGACCTTTAATATGCCGTTTGAATCGGAGTTATAAAACGTTACGACGGGAGATAGCTCCCGGCCTGACGTGTTTGCATTTGAGCGAGCCAGGGAGTTTTGGATGCATATGTTAATCAGCAATATGGCGCGAGGATAGATATTACCCAGTGCCATCGTGGAAGGCCATCCCGAGGTAAAGCGCCCACGCCGCCGCGACCCTCCCGTCCTACTCCTCTCTCCCTCTTCCCTTTTCCCTCGCCCTTCTCCCGACAACTCTCGTGACGACTGTATTCTAGAATTCGCGTAATCCATCGGTGGTATCATCGTCCTTCCACGTCTAGGATTTCTAATTTCGAAGCCGTGATACAGTTCGCGGAACTTTATCGCCGGGCTCGTACCGGAAATTCGTTGGGTTATCATCGTGATTAAATTCGGCCCGACACCTCTGTCGGAATGGGTGTGAGTGCGAATATTGATACGAGAGAGAGAGAGAGAGAGGAGAGAGAGAGAGAGGAGAGAGAGAGAGAGAGGAGAAGAGAGAGGAGAGAGAGGAGAGAGAGAGAGAGAGGAAATTCATGATATAACAATATCTTTGTAAATTTACATGCATGTTATATATCATTGCACGTAGAATGTAGTTCCAAAGCATAAATGGTCTTTTTTTTATACGGAAATTCACTAGAACAGGTGTGGGAGGGAAAAAGTTTTATCATCACATACTCATAAAACTATAAAAATAATAATTATTATTATAATAGTAATAACTTCATGTATACAAATGCTTTAGATGTATTGAATACATTATATCACACGGAATATGTACCTGGTGGTTTATCTCCGTTTAGAGTTTTCAAAAAGAACGATCTTTATTTTGTCTAAATTTGAAAGTCGTTCACGTCGAGATTCCTACGGAATTTCCTACGTGCGATAACGTAGCGTCTGTGCGGCATCGCGAAACCGAAAAGTCGAGACAAGATGAGTCGCGATTCCGCGGCCAAGGATTATCCCCGGAGTCTGTCGTCTGCCGGCACTTATCCCGACCTAAAGGGCCAGGTAATCCTTTGCCGTCTGACGAATTTATCGGAAATCTCCGGAGAGAAACGGGGAACGCCAAAGATTTGCTTTTCCGATTGAACCTCACCGCGTGCGCGAGGAAGGCGGGGAGTAAAATTGTACGGGAAGGGCAGAGCGACTTTTGACGCCCGAGCGATCAAAGTCGAAGACGTTCGTAATCAGCAAAGGATGTCCCTTATGGATTCCTCGTTCGATTGAATTTAAGGCCATCAGTCGTCTACGCAACTTGCAACGACGACGTAACAGGGATAAGAAAATTCTAGCAAAATAAGCATTGGTCGATTTATGCTCTATAAAGCAATTAATAGAATTCTTGTTTAATAAAAAGAATAGATTTTTATGAGAACGTATTCAACATTTGCATAAATATATGAATATCAATGGAAACGCATTTCTAAAAGAAATTAATTGTCGTGTATTAAATTCTGATTAACATTGCGTGTTGTTATTTTGAATTTAGGCAAAGTAATTTTCCCGATTTAATGCTGTTTTTTTATTTGGCTAATGTATTGTCCACTTTTATTGACCGTCTGCGGTACATTATCTTTACACTTCGGCATAGACGTGACCTTTTCTCCTGCGTCTTTTAGCCACTCCATTTGTTCGACATTTTCTTATATCGAAAAAGCCTTGTCTGCATCATTAAAAATCTCATTAGAAGGAAAGGAAGCTGATTAAAGTTTGATACGGCATACTGACAGTTTTCATACTTTTGAAATGCACTTTTTAAACAAATATTTATAAAAGAGTCTATATGCAGAACATTAGTATGCATTTTTACATGTTATTAGCAACTGTACGACGTTAACATTGATAAAAGATGAAAGCTAGCTGGAATATATTACAAAAAATTCAAAGAGACGGTCTTTGGGTCTCTTTTTTAAAAATATTTTTAAAGTTACACGTTTACACACGCATTCGTTTCGTGTTATAAATTTAATGCAAATTTTCCGTCGATTCATCGTGTGTTAAGACGTTGCAGATCATTAAGTCAAACAGAGGCCCCCCGATTGTACGGTCAACAAACCTCCCACCTGATCCCGCGGGGCGGGTAGTCCTGACCACGAAAATCGCACGGCACGTCGAGGAAGGTCGACCCTGGGAAAGAGATATCGGTTCAAGGGATTCGGCGGGACGCATCCCTTTATCCCGCCCAATCGTTCGCGATACATCGGAGCTCGGTATACAAGCGCACAAATCTCTGGGCCGGTTACCTCGGCACGGGTGTGATTTAGCGGGTTTTCCGAGGGCTTCGAGGGCCACGATGCGGCTGGCAAACTCTTTTATATCAATCGCGGATTGACCGAGGGGGGGAGTCCATTGAACGCGACCGCTTCCGGAGAAGAAAAAGAAGAAGAAAAAAACTATCCGCGCACGGAGCTCCCTCCGCGAAAGTGTGAACCGCAATTTGCTCCCTTGCACGACAGATACGCAGATACGTACAATCGGCAGTGGCATTACGCACTGGCTCAAATTACGCGTGTTATTTCGGTGGGTAGTAAAAGTAGTGTGGGCGTGATACTGCAGTTTATATCAATTGAAAAAATGTGTTAGAAGACTTTTGTGGACATATTAGGGTATATATTTCAGATTAAAAACAATATATTTGCAATATATTGATTATGATGCCTGATGTTATTCTAATATTATATTTATTGTCTAATTTTTATCGTTACATTATAATGTATATTGTAATGTAATTAATAATTATTAATGAGATATTAGAAATATTTCATTTGTATGTTTAAATAAATATTTGTGCAGTGCTAATAGAATTAGCAGCTTATAAAGTATAGTAAGGTTATTTATTAAAAGAAGGTGCAGCATCCATTATCACATTTCAGAGTTCGATAAATAATCATTTGATGAGTTATGATCGCTATATTATGTAGGGATTTTGGAGAGATTATTGCAATAACGAGATATCTTTGTTAAACTGAAGACTTTTGTATTATTATATTAAATGTATAAAACATGCAACCAATGGATAAGAAATAAATAAGAGTTATACAAAATACATAATTAAAAAATATATTTATAAAAAAATAATAAGAAGATAAAATATGTATTAATGTTGTAGAATTTTTTTCTTCGTACAAACTGAATAATGAGCACCGTTCAGTTCGGTTACTTTTGTTCTCCAATTCATCGTTCTCTTTGCTTGGCAGCATGACAATTAGTCTATAGCTAATTATTTATAATTAGATGGCTAGCTGTGTTCATTAGTATCATTCTAAATTGCTGATAATCATAGCCAATAATGATTATCGGCTGGAAATGATAGATAGAGATTTTTTAAGATCGAAAATTTATGTCGATCGAAAATTATCGATTTTTACAGTCTTATAATTATCTTTCACTTT
The DNA here is from genome assembly GCF_013373865.1 of Monomorium pharaonis. Lineage (NCBI taxonomy): Eukaryota > Metazoa > Arthropoda > Insecta > Hymenoptera > Formicidae > Monomorium > Monomorium pharaonis. The sequence goes on from NC_050469.1 coordinate 31,096,463, forward strand.
TGCCTAATTTAATTAAGATTTTATTTAAAATACTCTCGTGAGTTTGTACGCATATAAGATAATTATTTTCACCTTAACAATTATTTTAGGTAATGTAAATGCAGATATATATTTTCTTTTTATTAGAAAAATCACCTACATACCATAATTATTCCATTGAAATATATAATGTAATATATTTGTATCAATAATATAATTTTCTCTGAAGTATTAGATATCTATTATATAGCATCTACAAAAAAATTAGTAAATTAAAATTATATATTCTGTTTAACGCAGTTATTACATATAAATAATAATTTATACTCTTTATACTCTTAAGAAATTAGATAATTTAAAATTTGAAAATTTTATATTTTAGTTTTATTTTTTTATTAAAAATTGTTGTCTGTGGAGAACACTATATATATATATATATAGTATATATATATATATATATATATTGTTTTAATAATAATGGTATTAAAAATGTAACTTTGGTTAAAGATATTGTTTTATTTTCTATCGATATTTTTTTCTCTTAACTTATAAGAATTATTATTGAATAATATATATTTTTTTAATTTTCTTCGTGAGTTTCTTTGTGTAAATTATGTCTGTTAATGCTACATAAATTCTTCATTTTACTTTTATACATTTATACATCAAGACAAATGTCACGCGCATTGTTGCGTTTTTTAGTTTTAAAATATTCTACTCATCAATATTTTAACTTTTCATTATTATAAAATAAGGTCATAGAGATAAAGTAGAAGGAGACAGGCAGATGTTTTTGCTTTATGCCAGTATTGTTGCCGTTGTTTGCCGTATTATATCGAACGTGGAGAAGTTTCTTCAAAAAAATTTCGAGGATGTGTAACAATAAGGTGTTAATAGAGGGTCCGTCATTCTACCTACGTGGTTATGTTGTTTGCTTTATAGAAAACAAGCAGAAGCCGTGTTATTCCTCGATGGTCACATGGGAGATATTCAACAGTTTGTTTCTCTGATTAAACTCGCCGGAATCCTAGTAGTATTTCTTTCCTAGAATAAGAGCTATTCCGGGGAAATGTAATATTTTTCTTCAATAACGAAGGGAGGGCTGAAAAAGCGTACTACAAAAGATTTCTGTAGTACATGATTTATACTTCCTGTGTTAATGCCAGAATACACGCTTACGTTTTCATCAAAATTATATGAAAAATATTAAGCTCATCTTGTAAATTTTACAGTAACTTGAGATTTATGAGCTTTACATCTGTACAATTAAAAAAGTAGAAATAGACAGATGTATAATATTCGTAAAGGAGAAAATAAAATAAAATAAAATAAAGGGAGAAGGATAAGAAGCGCAATGAGACAGTCGCATTGATGCACTTTATTTGTGCATTTTCTTCCTCGCACGATATCCGTTGTTCGCAAATGAAATGCTAACGAATCCGTGCGTCATCCGCGCGCCCTTTCCTGCTAGGAAACTGCACGTCGCGTCTGACAGTAGACTCGTAGCTTACGAAGATGAGCTTTCGCGCCTTGAAAATGAGAGGCGTTTTCGTGCCTGCGGTGAGAATTTCCGCCATCCCCCTTGCCACGGGATTATTGCGTTAAATCGCGTAACTAGCGGGCGAACGTGCGCCCGTAACTCGCGGCGTATTGCGCCCCCGCGTTAGTTTCTTGCAAGAACTTTGGAATCAATCAGCGCTCGTGCGCGCGCGCGCTGATGCATTCGAGAGAATTAATATCACCGTCACCAGCGACATCCGACCTGCGCCGTAATCCGATTAACACTTCCGCTCGATTCGAGCCGACTGTGTGCTGCGAAAGGCGACGGATTCAACCGCGCAAATCGCGAGAAACACGATGTTTTACACGTGCCCTCGCTTAAGAGGAGAAAATTCGTTATATTGGCTAAAAAGTAAACGCGTTTTACAAAGTACGCGTAGTTATGTAAAAACTGTTTGTTTGCACCATGCAATAGAAATGGTACGTTTTATGTTTGAAAATGACGTAAGTTTTTATAATAATCCTTGAGTATTGAGCTTTTTGGGAAATTATTATATGAATGTATCACATTAAGTAAAATTATCTAATAACATTAGTTTACAAGGTTTTGTGCAAGAGTATGTGTGAAGACTGTTAATTTTCAATACCGAGTTCGATTTTGCCATTGATTTTATTGAAATTAAGAAATAAATCAGAAGTGTTAGATATTAATTTGTACTTTTATCTGAAAAAGTAATATAAATAGACAAATTTTACAACAGAGCTTTATGCGACACTTTTATAAATAACATGTAATACGATGTTATAATTTTACAATGAGTCACACAATAATCCAGTATATCTTAAAAATTTGACTTGGTAAACTTTCTCTGAGTGACAGAGAATTTAAGTTTAGCAAAGTACGTCAAAAAACTTTTTTTTTTTAACTTTGAAACTAAAATTAATGTAAAATTTGTAAACTGGTGCAATTAATCCAATATCGTATAATAATATCCATTGATGTGATTTATCGTTGAACGTGCTCGCTTTGATGAAAAGTCTCAGAGAGGGAACAGGATATTCTTATATCGATTTTTATTCGATTCATATTAGAGCTAAGCGCCGCAGGACGGAAGGATAAGAGTCCTTCGACGGTTGATCGCCGAGGTAACCGATTGCCCCGTTTCTCCGCTTTGTCCTTTATAAGGATTTGATGCCTCGGACAGAGACATTACGTATCGTGGGCCGATCGACCAGGCGAAGTTTGTCCGGCCCTCGCGCCGCGACCCCTACTGCCTTAGGAGCGCTTACTTCTTCGGCCGCGGCTTATCTTCGGCGAGCGCGACATAATAAACATTCAATTCAATGTATGAATCTGTCAAATGAATTTCCCTGGGAGCTGCCGCTCCCGGACTATCATTTTTCTTCCCGCGGCGAAGCGATCTTGATGTGAAATATCGCTGTATTATTGCGCGGGCACGTGAGGAGTATCAGGTAGGTCGATTCCCGCTTCTGCTTTTTCAAGATAATCCAGCAGGCCGCGTCGTGTGTGACGAGAGAGAGAGAGAGAGATACGATTACATCAATCTGCTGTCCCTTTTACTTCTTTTTTATACAATTGGAAATTTGTGTTCAGTTTAACGTAGGGGAAGTCGAATGTGTACTAAATTTTTAAATTATTTTTTATTTATTTTTTTATTTAGTACTCTGATTCATACGCAAATGAAAATTGTGTTTCAATCACCTATTACTACAATGCTTAAAATGTAACATTTTGACACAATTTGGAAATAAATTCTGAAAGTATGTTATTACTTTAGTAAAATTAATATTTATATTATGTTGTGACAAACGCGTATATTTTATTTATTTAATTTATCTTAAAATTCTTAATACTGCAGTATTTTTTAAATATTTATTTATCGACTTATAAATTGTTATTTTAATTATTCTCTAAGAAACGTTGAATATCAATTTAATACAGAATATTTGAATAACTCAATTATATATTATGTTAAATTAACACTTATATATGTTAAAAATTTAATATAAAAATTTTAACTAGGACCAATTTTAATATATAAATACAAAATCTTTGATATTGCGCATATTTAACAATTATTTGTAAAAGTTGCACAAGTAAAAAAAAAAATTCTCTATTTAACATATTGACTATAATAATTTGACAAGATTTAATAAATTGATAATATTATATTATATTACATTATTTTTGACGTATTATAACTATGGATCTTTTTAAATTGTATTCGACCATCGTTCGTCCCACTTATTTTATCGGAAAGGCTCACGTTGTAGCTTTGGAACGTTTACGATCGTTCGAGAGCAACGGGCATTTAACGCATCAATAAAATCAATTAGAGTTACCCTCCTAATATGTCGTGAGAATTTGATGACTATAAGATGGGCCCTGTTTTACGAGCATATTGCCTCGCCGTTATTTTGTACCGATCGGTCTTCATACAGTCATCGCTTGTATGATAAAAAGATTCTTCTGTGCTCACGTCAAATTTAAACCTTTAATTGTCGGGATATCGCCAAGATACATTAAAAATTAGGCTGAATTCCACAGGCATGATGCAATAGATTTGAATAGCATATCGTATATGTGTGTGTGTGTGTGTGTATACTTATCTATTTAAAATTTAATACTTCAATTTGCTCGTTAATCGCGTTTTGGTAAAGCTATCGCGGGAAAAATAGAGCGAAATGTGTAAAAAAAAGGGAACTAATTTATCCGTTTTGATACGGGTAATCAAGTCTCCTTAACCGCATTAACGCGTACCCGCTAAAAAACGCGGAAATGGACGTACGCGACGATAATATCGCGGCCGCGCGCGCTGCGAGCGAGAGCGCTTTGATGTAGCGGGAGGAATTTTATCGTAAACGCATACAGCACTGCGCGATACCGGTTCGATTTATCCAACACCTTGTCGCGCGCGCGCTGCTCGCCGGGATAAGCGCGAGAGGGAAAATTCTTTTTTCTTCTTTTATCCTCTCCGGTTCCACAGCGAGCACGAGGATCGTGAACGGACCCGAAGAGTGGCGGCATCGAAACGTTTCGAAACTCGAACGGCCGGCCATTAGTCAGTCACGCAACTCGCCAATTAAATGTAAATGTTTGTTTATGTGTTCGACGGGGGTGGCGGACATTTATCGATGCTCATGTATTAAGCTGACGGCATTGAGATGCATCGTTATCGCAGTGATGATACCGAAATGACCGAAATCGCACGGAAGCGATCGCGTCGTCCTGCTCTCTACTTTTCGTGAATTGTTTCTCTTCGAAAATGTATTAATGTTCAAAATTCTTGTTAAAATTTTTGTGTTGAATTTTGAACACAACTAAGTGTCAATTTAACAATGTGATTGTATTATTAGAATATTTTATATTAAATTGGTATTCAACATTTTTTGCAACAAAATAACACAATTTATGTGTAAATAAGTAATATAAAAATAATGTTATTTTGAAAAGTTAATTCTTGGAAAATTAATTTTCAGATAAAAGAAATATACGTTTCAACATATTACAAATGTTAATTTATTGAAGTAAAATTGGATAATTTTTTCCAAATTGTCAAAGTGTTATATTTTTTGTATCAATTTTATACGTAATATTTGTATTTTAATTTGTATTTTCGAACATATTTATCTTTTGTGGTAAATAACACAATAATTAACGTAAACTAGGACATGGAATGTTAAATTTAACACAAATTTTCCAACCATATAAGTAAATACTATTAATATTTTAAATAATACTGTAAATTTAAAGTAAATTACTTATAATTTTAAAAAATAAACATTTTCTGCATAAATAATTTTACCGTTCAATCAAATTTTAATTAAATATTTATTATATAATATTATATAATAATAAAGAAATAAAAATATTTCCTGCACATTTAGAAGTTATTATTAAATTTATTTGTATTTATTACTGGATTTATTTTGCAGAATCTCAGGATAAATTTCAAAACTTATATAATTCTACGATAGTCTTATTTTAATTTCAATAGTATTGCGTTAATATAAGATAGCGTACACGAAAAGAAAGAATTTCTTAAAATGCACAAACATAAAATAATTAGGTAATTAAAAATTTTATATTGGATGCTTAAGTTAGTCGCTAAAATCTCAAAACTTTTTATAACAGTATTATTCTTGAGTGTTTGTTCTTGAGTTAAATATTATTCTTGAGTCTATTTAATAATTATTTTGTTGATCAAACATAATTATTTTTTGATCTGGCTAAATTTTTAGACTTTTTCCACAGTAAACGTGTTCTTCCCAAGTCTGATAATTGTATCGAAAGTACTTAATAAAATGTATGCCTAAACGGATAGCTTTGCGGTCGTGGGCGTCCAAAAGTAGGTCGCGAGCATATCCGGGAGCACGGCTAAAGATCGAAAGGTAATTGGATCGAGGACCAATAAGGACGGGTCACGATTTATGTAGTGTTAAATGCGTGGTCAAGTGCGTAGACCGACCCTAGGACCTAGGATCTTTGCTTAATTGGAAAGCTGGGGAGTTTCCGAACAGTTTAACTGCCCTTCGGTACTATCGTCCGGTCATCGTAATGTCAGGAGGGCACCCTCGAATATTGCTTCACTGGACGCTACCGCGCTAATGCGATCTCCGCTTGTCCGTCGTGCTTCTCTTGAGAGGCGAATTATCCGGGATCCGGATTACTGTGGCAAACAATGCAGAAGATATCTCGGAAGGTGCGTCAATAACAGTTGTACTGGACGTTAAACAATGTCGGCGAGAGCTAACGTAACCGGGTACTTGGGTTTATAATGGATTTCTGCCAGTCGTACATAACCATCTAATTGGATTTAATATTTTTACTACTTTTTTATCCATATAAACTAAAGAAAAAATATCACGATATAGTGGAGAAATATCAATGTTATAAAATTATATTAGATTAAACAAAAATTACAATAGAAATTCTGTAAAGTGATGAAATGAGAATCCCTGCAACTTCATTGGTTTGGTAAGGAGAGTGTCCCAAAGGTTGTATTAGGATGTTGTACGTTTAATCGAACGATCCTTCCACAACGAGGGTAAATTGTCGAATCGTTTGGTCAGTTGTTACCCAGAGGCTCGTTCGATCTTACGACGTACAAATCTCGCGCCCAGTAATTGCTTCGGGAGGTATGGATTAACAGGGTGCCTTTTTACGTTGCTTGTTAATTGCAACTAACCTTCTGGTAGATTTATTTTCAATATTAAGAGTAAACAGTGCAATATTACTAAATCTTGAAAAAGAGTTTTAATATGAGTAAACGCAATTGTTACTCGATTAAATAACGAGTTAGTGAATTAATTGCTGTTAAAACTGTTGTCTTGATCGCTTGATGCAGAACTCACCAAAAAGTAACTTATATTATTGAAAACTTACACAATTGACAAATTTATGTTAAATTAAATTTAATATATTTTGCATATCTTAAACAACATTTCTTGGTGTCAAAATAACAAAATTTAACGACTTGAATTTAAATAAACAAATAACATAAAAATAATGCAGTTTTAAAAGGTAAATTCTAAGATAAATGAATAAAATGCATGTGTCAATATATATTAGAAATGTAAATTTTATTGAAAAAAAATGTTTCTACAATTTTAAATTGTGTTAAAGAGTTACATTTTTTGTGTTAATTTCGTATAACATAATATTTGTGTTATTTTCTAGCGTCTTTAGTAGCACAATTTATTAACGAATATTGGCTAATCATTGGTTATATTGGAAGTGCATTGGCCAATATTTTCCCAATGTAACATCAATATATTGGGACTGGTTATAAAATATTGGTTTCAAATTAGAATGCAATTAATGTCTAATATAAAAAATTAATTGGTTCAATTTACCAATTGTGTAACCAAGGGTTACCCTCAAGGGAAAGTTAAAATCGAGACGTCTTATTGGAAATTCGGGTCACGGTGAAGACGTTTACGGATCGGATTTAATTTCAACTCGACGAGGACTTATAAGAAGACGTACGACGAGTCGACGCAGAATCGTTATCAGCACAATTCGCAGCTTCGGGCTGCGACGTCACGTTAGCGCGGGGTACATATTCATTTTCACATATCATTGTCTCGGAGATATAAAAAGAGAGAGAGAGGGAGAGAGACGTCGCGCCTCACGCCTCTACATAATTCTCCTTCGTCCTAACGTACGGGATCGCGCCCGAGAACGGAACGGCGAGCGGTGGTGAAGGACGGGGAGGTAGGCGGGAGGGAGAACGGGAGAGGCGTGTGCGAGTTCGGAGGGGCGCGGATGCCGGGGGTGCCGACGGGCGCTGATATATTCTTGTAATATTTTTCGATCATCGCGTGCTGCGGAGATTTATAAGGGAGGAAAGGCGCGCAGGCAGCCCGCCACCTGATCGCGAGTTACTATCTTCCGAGTAGCTCCGGGGCCGCCCCATTCGACGAGGGTGGTAATATGCGCCGGGGCTTTTCTCCGGGTTGTCTCGCGATACCGTCGATCGCTACCTAAATTTGTTTGCCTCGGGACGGACGTGCACGCGCGCGCGCGCGCGCACACGCGGATGATTTATTTCGGATAACTCGCGCGCGCGGACGATCGCGCGGAGTTTCCCCGCACGTAAATTATGTGAACTCGGTAAAATTGCGAGGAACTCGGGGATTTATGAAGCGCTTTATTATCTCCACGTTACATTATATTTTGCCCTGCCATTTATTTATATAGATACGTGTAAATTACGATTACGTATATTACAAATATAGGAGCCCGGTCGAAATCGGAATCGTAATCGGAAAAGTACGTGTCATAATGTAGCACCATACATTATTATTTATAAGTTGTATCGTAGACAATACGAGTGGTCACATGGCCGTTCAATTTACCGTGCAATAATAGAGTCCTCGAAAAAAAGAGATGTATTTCTAGCATCTATGTTATATAACATAGCAGATTTATAACGGTTGCATTCGTGATTTGCTGGGTATTTGCGGTTTGCAACGGATCTTTTTTGCTCGCCCACGCGCTCGCACGCTTGCACGCGTAGCAAGAAAGAAGAGGGAGGGGGAGGCGATAGATAGAACAACACACTCGCTGAAGATCGTTGAGCTCGGGTTACCGGCGTCGTTAATGAAGGAGAATAATAGTTCGATACCAATTAGTGAGAAACTGCGTCCCCTCCTGCCCCTCCGTGTGTGGCGATGGTGGATCGGCCATAAAAAGAAACTGCCGTAGGTAAGTAGGTACGCCTCCAGCATTAACTACCCTCGTGGCCAGCGGTACGGCATGGACCGAACTGGCCACCGTTAATTGAACGCACCGCTCGTAACAACCCTCCAGCAGTAGCGAACAACCATCCCCCGCGCCGTTGCCCGCGCGCTCCCTCACGCGTTTCCTCCTTTGGCCCCCCCGGCCGGTCTCTCGCGCCGTTTCAAATCTATACCACTTACTTTTATGGTTTCTAAGCCTAGTCGAGTGTGTGCACCTTCTCTCCCTTTTCCACGGGGAATAAAATTCCACGAGCCCCTTACGCGCAAAAGGCGCAACCGCCCAATTTAGCCTGGCCACGCATCGTTCGGGTTCTTAACGGCGCTCTCTCTCTCTCTCTCTCTTTCTCTCTGTTTTCCCTTTTATCGTCTTTTCTGCTCCACAAATGCTTCTGTCTTTTGATTCTCGTGACAAAAGGGTTTCACACGATGCTACTGACACTGCACATTGTTATTGCTGGTATTGTTTGATATTTATGACAGAATTAGTTGATATCATTTTAACGTAAGCATATTAACCACATTTCTCAGCATCCTTGTTTTTTTTTATTTTGACGAATGTTAACTGATGAGCAAGAATTAGTCGTGGAAGTAAATTAAAAATAGAAGAAAAGATAGATCAGGATTGCATAGGTAGATCTGAATTCATATCTACTGAGACTCCGAAATTGATCGCTGGAGTATTTCAACCATGGTGATATTGGTTTCGGGATTTTATGGCTTGCTTTGCGAAAGGTTCTCAATGCACGCGAACGTCATATCGACAAATCTTAGCTGTTGGATTTTTACTTGTAAATGAGACATTTATCTTCTTACATTCGGCAATATTACTTCGTGCAACAAATGTAATATTTTATACGATACAAATTCAGCGCCAAATATTCCTTACGTAACGTGGTTAATTATTTTGCCTTGATGTTCTCTTTTACTCTCATATGGTTGCGTGTAAGTACTAAAAGAAAAAAAAATAATTAATATCATACGCCTCGCGATTGTGGAAGAGGGTTAATTGAATTAGACTGCAGCTGGGGCTCCAGAGTGTCCCTTTGCATAATCGTGCAGAAGCGAACGGGGTACTTTCGTCCTATTATAGAATCAAGTAAAATCTCGCGTGGGGACTAAAAGGCGCTCGCAGCATAATCGCTTAGATGCACTTAATTTTATTTTTATCAATATATTATTATTATAAGATTATTTTATTACACATACACATACACTTTTGTTCTTTTAGCTATATTGTAGTATATGATGCAATTATACATATTTTGTATATATGGTTTTTATATATCAGATAAGAAGAAAATTAAATAAAAAAAAAAAAAATCACTTAAAAGCCTTTGGTTAATATATTTAATGCAGTTTGCAGATGTATTTTGTGCAACATCTTATCTTGTTTTTTCCTGTTATCTGATATATTTCTTTTTCTTTTTTTGTCCCTTTTTATATGTTAAATAAATTATGTTATCATGTTTGCGCTACGTTAATACTTCTTATTCACATCAGTTTACATGAACATAATCAAAAGAAGGATTTTGAAAGGTTCAAACTGCTATGAAGATTTTAAAATTATTTGCGCAATACAATGGCAGAAAATTGTTTGAGCGACACTTGATGCCGATTCACAGAGACATAAATCAGAAGAGCCTACTCCAAAGCGATTTAATATACTATAAATCAGAATGTTAAATTGTTTTGGAGAAACGTTATTGCACAATTTTTTAATTGTGTAAATTTTATTGAATATATCTTTTTTACTTTATTCATTATTTTTTCCTTTTTTATTTAACCTTAGTTTAATCATTTTTCACAATATTTAGCCATGTTTTTATGTAAAAGGAACTTCTATGTTTTTTCTTTATTAAAAAAATTTTTTTTCCTAAGAAAATGATTGAATATTTTATATGTAATCATATAATAATAACAAAACAGATTAAAGAATTTTCCGTCTTTAACTATTTTGCTATATTTTCTTCAGGAAAAGAAAAATAAAAATATTGAACGTAATATTCTTTCTACGTAAAATCAAGAACAAGAAGACAATTCTAAGTTGTAAAATATTCAAAGAAGCAATTTGTTCGTGCTAAAAATTGCAGCCTATGTGATAATAAAATGGATATCTCCATTCCCCACGAAAAAGATCTTGAGTGCGTCTGTAACATGTGAAGCTATTTCCAATTCTTTGCGTTTCAGCCTCGATGATATCGATATGGACGATGAGATTTATCACGATAGAGAGCGCTATCTCCGCGTTCTACATCGCCTCCGTAACACTCGGTCTTTGCGTGCTCAAAAACCCTCAAGATAGGCCGCGGAGTACATTAGCAAGGTTTAAAGCATGAATGAAAAGGGCTGGTGTGCCGCGCTGGGTGGCTTATTCGCGGTTGTAAGGACCATGCGGCGACTGTGTGCCACAGGTAGAACACTTTACGAGCGTCTCTCCTCTCTCTCTCTCACTCTTCATCACATGCACACACACACACATTCACCAGGCGCCCTTTCCTTTTGGTTTCTTCCTCCGCCTCCTCGCTCGGTCGTATATCAGCCACTGTGGTTTTGAAATTATTTTTACGTCTCGCCGTCAAAGGCCGCCCCGTAGCACGGTGCGCATATATCCGCGTGCTGTAGCGGGGATCGGCGGTGTCGTGCGAAGGCACATCCTCAATTCACCCTTGAATTATGCAATCCCGCGAATCTCACTGATTGCGCGAGTGCTCTTCCCGTGGACCATTGCTAATCGCGATCCTCCTCGCGCGTACGACGATTTCTTTCGGTTCTCCTGCCATAGCGCTGATAGAATATTACACGTGTTTATCCAAAAGGAATTGAATACGGGAACTCAATACGCACACAAGCGTGTCGTTAACTATTCTGTATATTTAATTTTTAATTAGATCGATGCCTGCAAGGGATGAAATTCATGATTAATTATTGTGAACGTATTGAGACTTGCAATCGAAATAATGGAGGATTATCCCGCACGTTTTGCGGGATGATAAAGGGCTCTCGTTATTGGAAGAAAGCGCGGGGAACACAACAAGGGAAGAGGGAGGGAAACGGCAGAGAGGGATACTTTCTTATATTGTCACCAGAGATCGTCTGACGAGCCTCTAAGCTGCCGCTTCCTTTCATCCGATAAATCAGCAGTCGTAAATAACATCGAGTGCCTGGGAATCTCTCACTTGCGACCGGGCGGGCGAACTGAAGAGAACGAAGAAATAAAGAGGACCAATAGACCGCGGAGAGCCCTTTGTCTTCCACTAGTTTAACCCTCGTGCGAAACTGCCCCGACTTCTTGAGAAGGCTCGTCTATCAAATCGAGGCGATCGAATCACGTTAATCCTTGTCTCATCGAGCACGGCATTTTTCTCTTCTTCGAGATTTGACTTCTCAATCATTCTGTTATGAGCCCCTGAATAGATTTCAGTCTTATTATTTGGAAACTAGTGTTTAACTTATGTTAAATGTACTTCTATTTAATTCATTGTTTAATTTCTAATAATCATTATCATGTACGAGCACATATTCTGCTTCGTTCGATGTAATTCTGTATTTTTATCAGGAAGGTTTTTTTTTAGAATTCTGTATCTATGTAAATATTGGATCGAATTGCTCATGTTAGTGCGCAATTCAAATGAAGAGAGATAGCACGTTATAAAGAAGATGGCCTTTAACTTCGCTAGACTGTACTCTTAAAGTTTCTTGCAGAACGCACGGGAAAGCTCGGTGACGCATTGCTAGGGGTTTTGCTAGGTGAAGAACACACAGCGCGCACACATTTACAAGGCACACACACGAAGCCGTAAGTGGGACCCTATGCGTCTTCCTCGGATCGAAGGGTCCTTCAACGCGTATATATCGGGGTATTTCTTTGGGTATCACGCTGCTGGAGTCACATTGATTTATGCCGGCCGTAAGATTTATGCGGAAGAGCCGCACGATTGAGTCGCAACACGGCGCCGACTTATCGCGAGTGGGTAGAGACGACAACGCGGAGTCTGGGAGGCGAGGGAGAGGAGATTATTGGATGGAACGTATCGAAAAGAAGAAGGAAAAAGAGAAAGTAATATACAACACATACTTATCGATCGACAGCGGAAATGCAATCGCGGGATTTGTAGAGTCGGGAAAAGAACACACTAGGAGCCCTGAAAGCGTTAAGGGCTCTCAATGTGTTCTTTGGGCAAAATTACCTTCGAATCTCGATATTTGAATATCGCTATTCTACTAGCCCAACACATTGGCGATACACTGGCTAATATTTTGCTAAACATTGATTATATTGGGAGTGCATTGGCCAATGTTTTCCCAATGTAATGCCAATATTGTGCATAAAATATTGGTTTCAAATTAGAATGCAATTAATGTCCAATATGAAAACTTGATTGGTTCGACATTGGCCGAATCAATTTTTCATATTGGACATTAATCAATGTTAATTCAATGTTGTACCAATATCGAACCAATGTTGCTGCTTAGATAAATTGGTCAAATAAGATGAAGCGTCTACTTTACAATATTGGACCAATGTTGGGAATATTACTTTTACATTACTTCCTAGTATTGCACCAGTGTTTTTTGTGCTACTAGGGTATGTTCACGCGATCCAGGTTGTAACGAAGGAACCCGGCGAAACCATCTTCCGCATCTCTCTCCGCTACACGTACATATTTATGAGCGAAACTCTCTCACGCGGTTTGGCTGGCGCTTAGCTGGCGATTTCCCGGGGAAATCCGTCCGCGCGCGGTGCAAGAAATGGTAAAAAATGATTTCATTCAATATTTGTCGCGCACGGTAACGGTGATACTTATCCGGCGTGGCGGTCGTCGCTAGCTGATGCGGCCGCAATCCTATTGCCGCGACGAAATGCGAGTAATGAGCGCCGCGGCCGTCAGGGACCGCAAAGCCCCTCTTTATTGGTACTTTTGCGTAACCGCAACGCACGACGCCGCGGACGCCGACAAAGTCTTCTATTAATTGCAATTAGACCGCCGCCCGATAATAAATATCAATTAATACGACGCGAACGAGTGATTTACGCCGCGTTGATCGCTTTTTTCCCCCCTCCCCGCGCGCACTACCGCGGCCGTGGGAATGGAGGTGGGGTGACGATTTCGCAAAAAGGAATTAAGGCCATCTAAACTGTTATGCGCACTGCCAGCCGACGCGACTGTCATCGCATCAATGTCGTTTCTTTCTTTCCTCAAACACCGCCCATCCACTGCAGCAGCATAAAAGATTTTCTTTTTATTCTTATGTTTTTGGTATTGAAAACATGGATTTATTGCATTTATTATTTTGTTAGCAATGATAAACTTGTCTGTCTTGGTACACGTTTAATATTGTTAAATTTGCTTTAATTATTACTGGCGTTTAATATCTGCCTTTTATTTTATGTTTATCTGTCTTAGACAATAAAGTATTATATTTTTTTAATTATCTAGGTGTTCTATATTATTTTAGGTAATTAAAAAATAACACTTTACCTACAATAAAAATGAAGATAATACATTTCAGTAATGTAAAATAAAAATAAAGACAGAGTTATTTTTTTATCTAGATGATTATTTAGATAACAGCAAGCACTGCTAGCTTTTGATATTTTTTAAAATCTCGGATTCAATTCTGACAATGTTATTTGAAATGTTTTGCTGTAACAATATAAAGTTATTTAATCGATAAATATTGTCAATTGATACAACGGATACAATTATTGAACCGTTTCACATATTTTTGCATTGTCTATGGTCTGATATCTGTTTGACTAAATATATTTCCAGTTCTCACGAGATATAAATGTGAGAGAAATGCGCTGCGAATAAAGTACGATGAACTAATGCCTTGTTCAAGAATTACAGAAACTGAGAAAACCAGTTACGAAGCCTGGGTTCACACACAATCGTTATTACGTTCCTCATCACGTACCGCGAGATGAGGTACGATAACCCCGTAGTACAAATACGATACAAGAAGCCCCGTGAATTCTTACCTGATGTATGTAACAGTCTTACACGACGAAACCTGACCAGATCCGTTACACGCCGCTTAATAGTAGATGCCTCTTATTTCGTTGACCAAGCGAAACGTTTATATCGCGCCAGAATGTAGAGGATGTATTACTCGTCGCAGCAATTGGCGGTCATTCGTTTGCTTATAATACCTTGTAAAACGCAAAAACATAGGTATAGTATCCTCGGTGTGCAAAAAAATAATCGTAATCGCCAATGCGCGTCACAGGCGATAGACTTAAATTACGGCACGATTTTTCACAGTACTGATGATATACTATACAGTTATGGAACGTCCATCAAATGAAATTAACGACTTGCTCATTTTATGTTTCTTTGTCTCAATTGCAATCCGATTAGGATTGAGATAAATAAAGAGACACAGGTTTATAATTACCTTTAAAAAGGTTCTTCAGCTTAAAAAAGAGTAGGCAGGAATATTTAACTTTTCATTTACATATATTTTTTGTCAAAAATAATGACCAAAGTTTATTTAATAATTCATATTAATATTTATAAAGATTTATAGAATAGAATAGACTTTATTGCGTCCCAATTACGGGGTATACAAGGCGCTTTTTTCACGGAGCGTTCCCGAACCGTTCACATACACAGCCCCTCTACTCCCAAACCGACCTGGCCATAAGCGACCTTTACATTCTGTTACCCCCCACCCCTCTCGCCCACCCCTCACCCCCTACCCCCCACCCCCCTTCTCCTCTTCCTCCATTCAATCCTTCTCTCTTCCCCTTTCCTCTCCACTTGTTCTCTTCAGCTCTCTTCCGTCCTCTCCCTCCTTTTCTCCTTCTGGGACCTCTCCTCCTCCTTCTCCTCATCTGCCTCCTCTGCTCTCCTTGCTTCACCTTCCTCATTTCTTCTTGCTTTCTCATTCTCTCCTTCCCTCCTGCTTCTCCTGTCTCTTTCTCACCACTCTCTTCCCCTTCCACGTCTCTTTCCATTTCTCCTCTGTCACCTCCTAGTAACATAAAACAAAAAACATAAGATTTCAATTAACTCCACCAGCTCCTCTCCCCTTTAATTCCCTTCCTCCTTTCCTTCCCCCTCGCCTATTTCCCACTCTTCTTTCCTCTTATTCCACACCCATTCTCTCCCGTCCACCCACATGCTTCTATTCCCCACATATACTTTCTTTCCCTTATTTCTCTCCTCTTTTGCCCTTTCTAACATCCTCCATCTGATTTTCCTCTCCTCCATCGATAAATCCTCGTCTAACCTTACATCCCAGCGACTCCTTATCTCCGCCCTCCTCTCTAACAACCAGTCTCTATCCTCCTCTCTCACCACCTCCGTTATCACCACTATCGTCCCCCTTTCCCCCACTCTTTCTGATACTACCCCTAAATCTACTTTCCTTCCCGCTTCTCTCTTCATAATCCCCTCTATTATCGCCTTTCTTTCTATCGCCCCCTCCCCCTCCACACCCCTCCACACTATGTTTCTTCTTCTCACCTCCCTTACTCTTCTCTCCCTTTCCGCCTCCCTTACTCTTTCCCACCCTTCTCTCTCCGCCCTCTCCCTCATCCTCCTCTCCATTTCCCTTTCCACCCTTTTCCATGCCTCTATCCCCTTCCCATCTCTCTCCCCATCTTCCTTCTCCTCTCTCTCTGCTCCCTTCCTCTCCTCCTTGCCAGTTCCTCCTGTCTGTCCCTCCTTCGTTCTGCTCCTCTCTTGTCCTCTTCCTTCATCCTCGTCTCTCTCCTCGCCCCCTCTCCTCTCCTTCTCCTCCTCTCCTCTCGTCTCCTGCCACCAGCTCTCCTCGACTCCGTCCTTCCGCCCCTTCTTCTCCTCTTCCCTCCGTTCTCTTCTCCTCTTGTTCTCGCCTTCCCCCATCCTCTCCTCCCTCTTCTCTCCAACCACCTGTTCCCTTTTCCCACTTCTTCCTTCTCTCCCGTCGTCCCGTCCGATCCTCCTCTTCTCCATCTCTCCCTCCTCGTCGTCGTCCCTCTGCGCTTCCTCTTCTCTGCTGCCTCTTCCTCTCTCTTCCCTCATACTCCTCAGCTCTTCCCTCTCACCTGC
Organism: Monomorium pharaonis; assembly: GCF_013373865.1. Lineage (NCBI taxonomy): Eukaryota > Metazoa > Arthropoda > Insecta > Hymenoptera > Formicidae > Monomorium > Monomorium pharaonis. The sequence continues at coordinate 31,113,247 of NC_050469.1, forward strand.
TACCTCTTCTTCCCTTCTCATGCCTTCTCCTTCCAACGCCTCTAACCTCTCTTCCAATCCTCTCAGTCTCTCTCCGACTTCCCTCAGTCTCCTTGTCATTTCCCACTTCAAATTCCTCAATTCTCTGCCCAGCTCCTCCATTCTCTCTTCCTCCCTTGCTTCTCTCCTCTCCCCGCCTATTCTCTCCTCTGAGTCCGGCACTCTCTCTCCCTGCACACTTTCACTTTATCTCTTTCTGCACAATCTTTCTCCTCCTGTGTCAGAATCGCTCTGTCGACATGTGCCCTCGATGGACCACGTGTACGGAAACCCGCGTTCCCAAACACGCTACCATCCCGCCCTGGCACTCTTGCCAACTTAACTCTAGCCCCACACTGCCAATCCCTTCCTTCCACCAGATTGACACTCCTCTTCTCTCTTCGCGCTCGCGCTCGCGCTGCCTCACTCCGAGCGCACCGCCATCTGCCCTCCTTCCTTCCTTCACTCCTCTCCTTCGAAACTCTTCTCTGCGTCGCATCTCTCCAGCGCCCTCTCTCTGACCTCTTCTTCTCGTACCTGCCTCCATCTTCCCGGCTTTCGTCTCTCGTTACTCCGATGTCTGCCCCGACTTCTCCATCCTAATATCTTCTCACCTCCATCCTCCATTTACTTCCCTCCAATTGCCCGTCTATGTCCCGGTCTTCTCTTCCCAATCGTCCACTTCTTTCTCTCCTCTCTTTCACATTACACCCTCACCACACTATTCACTCCGGAGCTCCCTGTTTCACCTCCACTCTCAACCACGCCATCTTGTCTCCTCTTATAAAGATTTATAAAGATTTATATTAATATTTCTTAATAATAAAGAGTATAATAATTAAAGATTATAATCTTTAATATTAGCAATTTAAATTAATATTTAGCTTATACACAGATTAAATTCAATAAGCGGTTAAAAGTATTTTTTCTTAAAAATATACATTTAATTTTTAATATAATATTTAATATTTTAAGATTAATATTCCGTTTGCATAATTAACGAGTACTTAATAATTATTATAAGTCTTGAAATAAATACATTTAAAGTAGGTAATTGAGAAAAAAATGTTAACTTGACTGACTTTTTAAAGTAGATTAAATTTCTTTAGTTTAAACGTTTATAGCATTTTAGTTAAACGTATAAATACTTGAATTAAAGTTTAAGTATTTTATATCAAAATTAAATGCATAAATATTTGATTAAAAAAATTTAATTAAGTTGAAAAAATTTAATCAAATTAACAACTTTTTCTCAGAAAAACCTCTGTAATCGTGAATTTATTTTTAAGATTTGATTCAAACACAGTTTTTATATGTAACGAACAATGTTTCTTAATTTAAATACTGCCACTAAAGACCTTAATCCCAAAATTTTGGTTTTCGCTTTATTTCTGATCTTGTCGATTTAGCGTGTCTCAAATTGAAGAATTTACACGTGACGAACGATCGAAGATACCCACTCGTCTTGGCGATGCTTCAAAATCACGACAACGGTGTACCTTCTAATGGATCCGATAAGCCCCTCCGGTGCCCCTCGTCTATTGGTAGCTATTACTTAGCCGCCGATAAAAGCCGGTCTTCGGGTTATTACCGGCGGATCTGTGACAAACGATTTGTCGGCACCTACGAGTCTGAGAACAGCTTGGACCTTGCCTTCCTCTTCTTCGGTCCTGTCGACTATCTGCGTCACTTCACGTAGCACGTAATCGTTCTCCGGAGTCTGGACGACAAATTGGCCGATAAGTTAGACGCTAATAGCATTTCCCGGATGTTTCGTCGGGAGGCAAAGAGAGGCCTACAGAATGAAAATTGTTCGGTATTTCTTGTTGGCTTGTCTCTGGGCGTCTTGGATATAAGCCACCCTTGTAATCTGCGCGAGTTAATAATAGGCGCAATGAATTCCAGGGTTTAATTAGTCGGGTCTTATTAGCGTTAATCGGGAACGATAGCAGAACTGATGCGATTGAAATATTCTTTCGAAAGGAATGAGTGAACTATTGATGTCATTGCATATTATAGCAGGAACCAAGAAAGAATGATTCGATTAAGTTATTTGACTTTTTATTAAATTGATTGCGTTAGTATTGATAATAAGATGTATTATATTTTTACAATTATTATTACTAATTTTACTGTAATATAATTGCATTAAGTTGAGGTTAATAATAATTTGATTTATATAGAGAATTAATTATCATTATATTTTTGTATTCACTGTTAGAATGGAAATCAATATCGAGACCGTACATGAGTAGTAATCAAGATAACGAGAGGCGAAGTTAAAATTATCTGATCACAGCGACACATTGAATCGAGGTGGGAGGGAGAAAAAGATGTCATTTTAAAGTATGAGGCTGCAGGCGCGCTTAAGCGCCAGCAGGTAGATTCCCGCGTAGAAACAAACGATCCGTGGGGCGGGCAATAATTTTCCGCGATGCGATTGGTCACCAGAAATGGTATTAAAAAATTGGCTGCGAGGTCGGGACGTTTGTCATCGGGGGCCTCGAGCGAGGGTCTTGAATTAAGTCTCGTTCGCACCTTCGAGAGCCCGGAGCCGAAGGTGAGAATGTTTCGCGCAGGTACCATCGAGGCGGAGAAAAGATGAAGAGAAGAAGCACGAAACAAAGTATGCTCGTTGCTAAAAGGATCGTGTTTTATTTCAACCTTATATAAATTTTTTTTTTTTCGATAGAAGTAATAATGAATTAGTACAAGAGTTTTTTACTCTCTTTCTAAAATATCACAAGACATTTTTTAATAAAATATAATATTTTAGGTGAAAAATAAAAGGAATATTAACATTTTTCAGATAAAAAAAGCTAAACGCACCTGACACATCGAAATTTTATTATTTATTTTCTATTGAGAGCCTTTACACGATGTATATATTTTAACAAAAATTGGGAAAGATCGTTAGACGATTGTTCATCCAGATCGATTGGTATTCTCTCAATCTTCCGGAAAAATAAAGTCAAAGAAGCAAATCCATTTTTTCCGTTTTTTTTTTCGACAATTACAAAAACGAGCTGTGATAATTTATTGACAAATTTATGAATAAATTACTTGTTCATTAGAACTTTTAAATGTAAAACAATCTTAAAACCATTGACGTGGAAGACAATAAAGATGACCTCATCGATTCTTTTTTGTCTAAAGACCACTAAGATAAATTCCTCCTTGGTGAATCACGAAAGATTCTTCGAATATATTATTTCGTCGATTCGTACGACAGCCATGGTAATATGATATCGGGATCTAATTGGCCACGATTCAAAATTAATGGCGGTATCGGGACAAAAACAGGATAACGCGTAGAGCTGGTCAGCCGTTTGCGGAATTGCGAAATTGCGGGGGGCGAAGGACGTGGCGCAGCGCGGAGGGGAGGTAGAGGAGCGGACGGGATCTTTATCGCCTTCGACCCGCTCAATTCGCATAATAAACAATCCTCGACGGGTGTGGAACGGGACGAGAAACCGGAACATATCTCCCGTCCGCCCGGCGAGCCCGGCGACAAATAAACTATTATCGCCGGCGACAAGTTCTCTCACGCCTGATGATGGTGGTGGTAGTGGCGATGCGGCGTATACACGTGCACGTACAAGCGGGGCCTGGTGCCGTGGCCCATAGCGAGAAAGTACATCTTTAGCGGGGCCTCGCCTCACACACGTGAATCAAACGCGCGAACCCGCCCAGGAATGCTTTACGGACATCGAAACATAGCAATGCTTTATGGTGGTCCGCGGTTGAACCTGATTTATATAAGTGCATTACTGTACCGCGGAAAGTGCGAGGAACGCGCGGGAAGACGAGAGAGTAGAGGAGAGGAGAAAAGAGGAGCCCTGTATAGGTATGGCGCTTAGTCGCGACCTATCCGTTCGCCTTCCCTCGTTCTCGACTCGAGAACTAATGAGATTGTGTGCGACAGTTTAATGAATGAGATTGTCGCGGCGCTTTATGCGCATTATTTTGTACGGAGCTATCGTCTCCTCGATAGATAAGAGGGTTGAGATGATCTCTGATTGATGGAAACATTTTTCAGTAATGATAATCACAACCAAATTTCGAAGTAAGCTCTTTACGTATGAAAATGATTTGCATCAATATCACTGTCTTCACCCGATGTAGAAAGTAAGCGCATTCTTTATATCTTTATTGCGTAATTAGAAAGAAATTGATTTATAAAATTATATATTCAATGAAGAATTATAAAAAAAATAGAAGGAGAGAATAAAATCGTGAGATTAGAACTTTACTCCTTCGTGAAAAATAACTCAAATTAAACCTGAAAAATTAATTCCACTTATTGAACCATACGTCGATCTGAAAGTGCAGTTTACAGAGTTTTTTTGTCTATTTGTAATATTAGCAAATGGACTGCGCAAGAAGTCAAACAGATAATCATATCCGTGCCCTACGTACAGCGACAAACAAATACACGGACAATCAGAAAAAGATGCTCGCTAAGGCGACAATCGATCACAGGGAGCCAAAAGGTCGAAAGGTGGCGAAGAAAGAGCATGTGACATATCTGGATTCCTCGTGCAACCAGGCCGCCAGGGCCACCGATCGATATTATCATCAAGGATCTCGATGTGGGAGGGACAGGAAGGGGGTGAGGAAGCTGCAGATGCACTTCTGATGTTGGTCTGGTTCCAGGTCCCGCTCCCGGTCGGTGCACCGATGGGGGGATGCAGCGCGAGAAGGAGCTCTCCGCGCGAGGCTTAGCCATAATCTGAAATATATTGGTGCCTGGTGTTTGTCCACATCTCGTTGACCGGCATTATAAATCGGCGAAGCGTAGGCATTCGTTCGAGGACATTAGTCAAAGCCGAGGTAATGTCGTACGCGATAATGCGCCTGATATCGCGCGGCGTTCACTGTATGGGAGTTCGCGGAACGAGTGTCGCGCCGGTGTTTGTGAGTTGCGACACGCACACGTGCCCGCGCGCGTGGAAAAGTGTGTGCACAGGTAACTCTGAAGAATCAGAAGGTCGTCGACGGAATCGCCAACGACCTCTCGAACGTCCGTACCGGCGAAGTTGTGTTATTGGGCGAAAAAACGACGCGCCGTAAAATATCGCCGAATAAATCAAGTATTGTGACTGAATTCCCAGTATCGAGTTCTGAACTTATTGGCGAACGTTGCACTCGAACAGATTGGTAAGATCTTGTCGTGAATTGGTAGAGAAGAAGTTTCGGTAGAAAAGAGAGAGAAGCAATGATTAATTAATTAGTTAAATTTTTAATGAGTTAATTATTACAAATTATCTTGATTATAATTTAAAAGATTGATTTTTATTAATTGTATAGTTACATTAATTGAATTTATACAAGAAATTCAATAAATTTTGATGCATACTTTGTGTGCATTAAAATTTAATAACTTACCATTTTACTCATTGTGAGGAGCGCGTAAATGTCATGCACGCGAGATTGATCATTTCCGTTTAAAGCCGAGATATTTGGAGGGCGCAAATATTGTACGCCAATGATAGACAGATATTTTACATATGGAAATCTTCATTTTGGAAGTAGGTCGTGTGACAAGAGTGATCTGAGCAAGATGTCAAGTGTCATTCAGAAACTAACCGTTCCCATGAATTGGTAAAGCTAGGGTTCGTGGAATATTCGAGAGAAGGAAATATTTAGCATGTCAGACGGGGGCGGTGAGAGAAGCTCAAAGAACAAAATGATGAGCAAAGAGATAGGCGAACGAATATTACGTGCGCACAAATTTTTTTAACATGCGTGTGTTGTGACACATTACTTAACATTTATTTCAACAGGAGAAAAATTGTTTTTAATTGATTCAATTGAAGCAATGACGAAGGAAGCCATTGAATGCATAATACTTAAAAATGATATATATTTTTTTAAATCCTTGTAAACCTTCTTACAAATGCATGATCTCATGTTTCATGGGACTGACTGCGGTTAAATCAGCTGTTACAGCATTGACTGTCAACGGCGCCAGGGCTTTCGCATCCGACGTATCAAATTTCTGCTAGTGAACTAGGTCAGGCGCTGAGGATATGAGCGCGATTCCCGAACTAACGTGTCCCATCGTCCTCTGAATTCGTAAAGTAAGGATTCGCGCGGAATCTTCGAGGAAGCGGAGGGTAGATGTTCGGCGGGCTAGTGGCGGTGGCAGCGGCGGCGGAGGGGGAGGTGAAGAGAGGTGGCGCAGGAAGAAGAAGAAGAAGAAGAAGCACGGCGACTGGGACGGGAGGCGAAAGAAGGAGGAAGATGGTAGCGGCGTGGAAGAGGCATGTGTGTCCCAAACGACGTATGCACGCCGAGACACGTAAACGATATATCAGGGGGTTAGCCGCTGGGGACGGACGACCCGGGCCATCTTTCTTCCACTTATACGTGCGATATTCACATGCGCAAACGTGATACACTCTATAGAGAGATCTACCGGTAGATATCTGGCGCTGCCGCTCACGACAGGAGCAGCGAGCGAGCGCTCTCGTGAGCTGTAAATGTATTAAGGTTTGACGACCGTGGTGGGACCCCTTTTCGGCTCGGGGGCGGTGGGAGAATCCGAGGGTGGTCGCCGGATCCTTGCTCTGTGTACCTGTGTACGTGCTACGTGCACGGTCTCTCCTTACGCCATGTGAATGAGAGATCGACCTCGTTTCCTCGTAAGCGTCATCTTTTTCGCGACGAAGCGGGCGAGGCAGGCGCGGTTCCACTCCACACGCAACACACACACACACACACACACACACACACACACACACATACACGTACTGATAATTCCTCGATTGCTCTCGATGGAACTCTGAATCCCTAGGATTCCGTGAAAAAAGGATATTACATAAGTCTCTATGTCTGCGGCATTCGGCTTTACGCTTCATCGAACGCGAAAGCACGGTTCTAGTTTGTTCATACGGTTATTATTTCTACTTCTTCGTCAGATCGACCATTATTATCGACTACAAAGTCAACTCGCACGTAACTCTGACAGTTATGACGGTTCGCTCGTAGGACAAGCGACATAGAAATTATCGACGAGCCGTCGCGAAAAGAAAGCTGGCTACGTGCGCGGGCGTCCGCGCGACGAGAGGGTGACTCGCTCGTGTGGGGTGGCTCGTTCGTATGCGTGCGCATTATTACGTCCTTATATTATATCGCGAAGGTACAAATGTCCGTACGTATGTAAAATTCCTAGCTCCGGCCGCGTAGAGCCATAATAATATCTGTGCTGATAAATGAGACACATAACCGTACACGGGTCCCGCGTACCCCCGTACCCCTCACCACCTCTTCGAGCTACCTATGCGCCGGCACCCCTCTGTCCACCCCACCATTTCTGTTGCCGCCGCCACCGCCGGTGCTGCGCCGCCAATGGTACCACCCCGTATGTCTCGGCTTATTCCACTTTTGCGGCGATGTATTACGAATTTTACATTTTACAAACGGCCCCGCTATCTTCCGCGACACGCGATCCTTCGAGGTACGAGCGCCGAGGCACGTGATAAAGGACGCAGAGTGGGTGTTTGTACTCGGGTGAGAATGGAAAGGAAAGCGACGCGGTTTCGAATCCGGAGCGTGAGAGATCTCTTTAGGATACTCGAAAGTGGAAAATGACGCTGTCGTGCTTGTCATAATGCCTCTGAAGTTCTAGAAGCTATTTGTCTCGATGGTCACGCATCTCTGTGTCTTTAATTCTATTACGATCCAAAGTCGATTAATCTTTTCATATTTTGTATCAACCTCGATGACAGAGATATATATTTATCAGAATTAGCTATAACATTTATTTTAAGCAATGAGTTTGAGAGATGACAAATCTCTTGTCTCGAATAATATTACTTTAATACTTGTATGTTTTAGAAGCTTGTACTTTTATTTATTTTTTAAACTTACAATTGGAATATAATTGTACAAACAGTTCGATACATATTATACGATTAAATCTTCTAATCAGTTTAAAAACTGATGCTCGCGGTAGAAATTAGTTGCGCTACTGAAGAAGATATGTAAAAGTGGCGTTTAGATTTTGCGCGATCGCACAGTGCGAACGACAGTTTCTCAGAATTATGGAAATCTCTGGCAATGCCGCTTTCAGAAAATAGCACGGCACGAAAATATGAAAATGGTTGACGAACGAAGGGGAAAGCATTACGCGCACAAGGGTTTCGCGAATGCCGCTGGTGATAAATAGCGAAAGATTTGCAAAATATATCGTGGCAGTAAGACCCGGCTCATATATGGCGGAAGAGGTTTTAGAAGAACGTATATCGCGCGTTCTAGAAGAAAATGGCGAACCGTTTGTGTCCTCGAACATTGCCAAGATATTCGCCGAGTTGCTCCGAATGCTTGTCAAGGGATGACTCGCAAAAAGGACGTCACTCTGTCTTGCGCTGAATTCGAGCCTTCGCTCGAATTGAATCCCGTTTGTATTCCTAGTAAGCGTAAAATCATTACTACCATATTACTACAAACGATACTCAATAACGTGCAACGTTTTTATAAATATGTCATATATAACATCATACGTAACATCAGGGTGAACGAACTTTGACCATGACTTAGATAATGTTAATTTTTAAAACATTTCGGGAAGAATCGTATATGACTTCATATCCGTTCATTCTTCTTAATTTCGCAATTCTTCTTACCTTTTTATCATCATATCCATGTATCATTAGATGGATTGTTCGAGGAATCTATCTGTGTGATAGTTAAGTGCTTAAATGGAAATCGACGCCGTATTTGACGCCGCGGAGAAAGACGCGACTGCTTTCAGTTTCTCATGCCGGCGAATTCCTTCGATGCGTGCCGCGATCGAAGGGAGGCGGATCTCCTCACGCGCGATTATCTTTTATTCGGCGTTCGCTGACACAGGCTTTACCACTGAAAATAACTGACGCGCCGCGCCGCACCGGTACCGAGAGGCGCGAAATTAAAAAGGAATACGAGAAGCGTCTTTAATCTCCCGGTCTATAAAGAGCCTTCTGCACGGACGATCGTCGAGGATCGCGGTGAGAGAGTGGGAGAGGGGTAAGAAAAGGATTTCGCGCGGTTCGGCAGCAGCCGTACGTTTCGAAGCCATCGGCAGAAAGGAAATCGGCTTACCGGGCAAAAATATACTGATATTTATGAGGGTCGCGACATCGGAGCTAATCTTCGGGAGATAATAATTTATCGGCTACCGCCGGGATATCGAGTTATATTTTGACTGAAATCCCTTAGTCGTCCGCTCCAACGGCGATCATACGAACGTCTTTGCGCGCCAGTCTACTTCTAAAAACCCGCTCGACGCCGCGGGTCTACGACTCCCTCGGACAGTGACGTCCAACCATTTGAATAGCCCTCGCGGTGTAAGAAGCAAAACGAGCTCGAAGGTAGACCCCTCGTTCGAAAGTAGACACGTTATAAATGACTTTGTTGAGTTTCTTTTACAATCAACTGCAGGGACATAAATCTGTTCTCGATATAGGTTTAGTATTAAATTTGATTTTGCTAGAGACAGGAATTTAAATCTTCAACCGATGAATGTAGAAGTGCAATTATATGTATAATTTTGTAATACATTATGTCTAGGGTCTATCAGATATATCAAGATAATCTAAAAGCTTTCCCTGTGAATAAAATCGTGCTCGTCGGATCTCAATGCTTTCGCGATATCGAGTCGTATTTTAGTCGGCTTCAAAGATCTAGCTGACAGGTTGGACAATTTGTATTAAATTTAACACAAGTTATATTCTACTTAAATTTTTGTAATAATTTAACATAAATTTAATATTACTGAGATTTAAAATACTTGTAGCACCATTATTAAATTGACGATCAATTTGATTTGTGATTATTACATTATTTTCTAGCTTCTGCTAGTAATTGTGTTTAAAGATTCACTGTGTTTGGCATGTAGTTTAAAAATAAAATTAAAATTTAAGATTATTTCAGATTTAAGAAATGATTCGGTGATATTAAGCACCGAAATTAATCTCAATCATAATTGATGTTTTTAAATTTATTTTTATGATTATAAGTTGAATATGTCAGAAAGTAACATAATTATTGTGTGAAAAAATTAATGCGAAAAGTCCAACACTTTGACACAGTTTAGAAACAAATTATGGAAGCATATTTGCTTCAATAATTTTAGTTTTTATAATATAATATATTGATATATACATTTTTTAATTTATCTTAGAATTTACATTGCAAACTACATTATTTTATGTTATTTATTCACTTATTGTGTTATTTTAATACTAAAAAGATATCAAATATCAATTTAATACAAAATATTCATTTAACACAATTTTATTATTAAATTAACACGCGAAGATTCGACACAAACATTATAACAAACTAATTTTAACATAAATTAAAAAAAAAATTTCTACTGTATATATCGGATTCTAACAAATAAAAGTGAAGAGCAAATCCGCATGTGAATTCGATATTACACATCGATAATCTTCTTGAACTCTAGCCCAGAATTCGTATTGGGTTTTAAGTGTGCTCATCAAACCTTAGCTCTTTCGTGTTGGATCAAATGTGGTCTTCCGATCGAAAGTCGTGTCGCGAAGCCACGTGTACAGAAGCAAGTCGTGCGGCGTGGAAACGTGAGAGGAATAATAATGTGATCCGAACTTCTCCGCGTGATACATCGACTGACGTTTCGTTATTTACAACGATCCCCTTAAGCCACCTAGGAGTGACGAATTGTATCAATGACAACTTCAAAAGATCTGTTGCGCGCATCGGAATCCCTGCACGGTATACGCGGCGTAAATTACAAGTCAGAAAACTTAACGTGTCGAAACAAAAACAATAATTGTACGAAAAATCGTCGTCAAGCGAAAAAAAATTTATAAGAATATTTAAAAAAGTATGTATATATATATATGAAGAGAGAACGTTTCTTTATCTGTAGATATTACAATTTGACACTTTTGCAAATAACTTCGCGGACGCGACGATGATCATCCAGAGTTACGCGTGTACACAGCATAAACGATAGCCATTAACGACTGGCAATCGCATGGACCGTTGACGGTGCTCCTTTTTTCCAGGATATATCTCGCGTCATCTCG